>NW_013543423.1:115953-117837 GCF_000499545.2 Eimeria tenella
CAGCAACAGCAGCAGCAGCAGCAGCAGACGGTCACTGTGGCAGCAGTGGGCCGAACACAATTTGAACTTGGACAGCTACGGGGGAGACCTGGAGCAGCTCTATTTGGACTGCAACGGGTGGAAGCCTCGTGCTGCTGCTACTGCTGCTGCTGCTGCTCCTGCTGCTGCTGCTGCTGTTGCTCCCAAGTTCAAGAAGCAAACAGCAATTGTTAATCCCCCCCTGGTCAACACCATGGACGCTAGGTGAGGCTTTTTGGTTTTTTAATTTAATTAATTAAATTAAATTAAATTCATTAAATTAAAAAACCAAATTTAATTTAGTTTAATTTAATTCGGCTGCTGCGTCTTTTTGCTGCTGCTGTCTTCGAAGCAAAATGGAAAGTTAAAATTCAAAAACGGAATTTGAATTTAATTAATTTTTATTATTTGAATTATAATTATAAATAAATAACAATAAAGTATTTATAATTTGATTAATAATTAATAATAAATAAATAATGAAATAATTATAATTTAACCATAATTAAAAATTATCACAATTTAATCATAATTAAAAATAAATGTATAATAATAAAATAACTATATTTTAATTAATAATAAATAAATAAAAATAAAATAATTAAAATTTAAAAATGTTTAAAATGTGTCTGCAGGCACCAGCACGGGCTGCTGTACACTGCAACAGAAGCAGCAGAACCTGCTGCTGCTGCTGCTGCTGCTTCTTCGCTCAACATTTACTCAGCAGCAGACTTGTCTTTGATACAAACCACCCAAATACAAACAAAAGCAATCAACTGCCTGGACGGTCAGCTGCTGCTGCTGCTGCTGCTGCTGCTGCCGCTGGAGTTGACTGGGATGTCCAGCTGCTGCTGCTGCTGCTGCTGCTGCTGCTGGCCCTCTTTCGAGGCAGTATTTTCTGGGCTTCTTGGTACTAATTTGAATTTATTATTTGCAATTAATTAATTTAATTAATTTAATTAATTTAATTAATTTATTTATTTCAGTTACAAGTGACCTCTTGGCCTGCGGCGACGACAACGGCTGCCTCCACTTCTTCGACCCTTTCACGCTGCAGCGCAGAAGCAAACTGGCCACGTAAGCAGCAGCAGCAGCAGCTGCAGCAGCAGCAGCTGTTGCTGCTGCTGCTGCCGCTGCTGCAGCTCCAGCAGGAGTATATAATTGTTTAGTTTATTATATATTCATCCATTTATTTATTCATTTATTTGCTTTTTGTGCTCGTTCTTTTCATTAAGCAGCTTTTTGTGTCTCCTGATCCTTAGCCTTTGCTGCGATTAGGGTTTAGGGTTTAGGGTCTAGGGTCTAGGGCCTAGGGTTTAGGGTTTAAAGTTTGTCTCTAGGGTTTGGGGTTTAGCTTAGAAGCCTCATTTCCCCCCCCCGGCGGCCCCTTGAGCCCCCGAAAACCCCACCCAGGCTTCAGTGTTTAGGGTTTAGGGTTTAGGGTTTAGGGTTTGTGCAGGGCTCCTACGGGCTCTTTCTTGTGAAATAAAAAGGGCGTAGGGTTTAGGGTTTAGGCTTTAGGGTTTGTGCAGGGCCCCCGCTGGGTCTTGGGGCTTTTCTTGTGAAACAAAAAGGGTTTAGGGTTTAGGGTTTGTGCAGGGCCCCGGCCGGGTCTTGGGGCTTATCTTTTAAAACAAAAAGGGTTTAGGGTTTAGGGTTTAGGGTTTAGGGTTTGTGCAGGGCCCCGGCTGGGTCTTGGGGCTTTTCTTTCGAAATAAATGATTTGCGGATTTGCCGCGGAGACGGCAAGCTCTTGGCTGTACAGACAGCTCGCCGCTACCCCTTCGGCTTTTTGCTGCTGGACATTTCCTCGCAAAAGGCCCTTTGCTTCTCCGACAGACAAACCAACGGTGAGCAGCAGCAGCA
>NW_013543423.1:117937-124856 GCF_000499545.2 Eimeria tenella
CCGCCGCCGCCGCCCTTCCCGCTGCTGCTGCTGCTGCTGCTGCAGCAAGGGCAAGTCGCTGTTGCTGCTGCAGTAGCAGCAGCAACAGTGCCATGTATGGCGGCCGTGGCAGAAGCAGCTGCTGCTGCTACGCCAGCTGCTGCTGCTGCGCCAGCTGCTGCTGCTGCTGCTGCTGCAGCTTTGCTTGGGTGTTTTCTTGTACTTTTTTGGGTAATTTTTGCTGCTTGTGTTGCTTCTTCCAGATACAAATGTTTATTATTTATTTGTTTATTTATTTTATTTATTTAATTTAAATTTATTATTTTATTTTCATTTATTTGTTTGTTTGCCTGCCACTTGTTTGCTGCCGTCTGCTCCTCAATTCCTCTTTTGTGTCCTTTGCATTTAATGTTTTCTTTGATTAAATGAAATCATTTATTTTATTTTATTTTATTTTATTTTATTTTATTTGTCAATTTAATTTAATTTAATTATTTTGATTTAAGTCCTTTTGTCTTCTTCAGGCTACTGGCTGCATGCAGTGGACGTGGAACCTTCTCCCTTCTGTCCGTACGGCAGCAGCTGCTGCTGCTGCAGCAGCTGCAGCAGCAGCAGCAGCAGCGTGCTGCGCAGCAGCAGCAGCAGCAGCATATTTGCTGTTGGCGAAAGCTCTGCCACCGGCATTTTCTCGCTGCTGCACTTGGACTGTCGGCTGCAGCATCCTGTTGTAATGGAAGTCAAAAGAAACAAACAAATGCTGTGGCCCCTCAGAGTACAAGGTGCTGCTGCTGCTGCTGCTGCTGCTGCTTGTGTTGCTGTTGCTGCTGTCCCTTCTGCTGTTGCTGCTGCTGCTGCTGGAGGTGTTGCTGCGGCTCCAGTTTTGGGTTTTGTTGCGTTGGTGATCAGGGGTTCATGGTTGCTGCTGCTGTCCAGTTGCTGCTGCTGCTGCTGCTGCTGCTGCTTGTTTGTTTAGACTATAATGTTTTTGTAAATGACATTTTCCCTCAAGGAGACTTCGAAGGAAGGATCGAACAGATCGATTTCAGGTGCGACCAGCAGCAGCAGCAACAGCAGCAGCAGCAGCAGCAGCAGCAGCAGCACTTGAGCAGCTCATTTCACCGTTCTTTCTTCTCCTCTTTCCATTTTTCTTGCTTCCAGCACTGCCCTGTAAATAAATAAATTATTTTATTTATTTATTTATTTATTTATTTATTTATTTATTTATTTATTTATTTAGAATGACGCACTCTTCAAACCCCCCGCTGGCCTACGCAGTCGAAGGCCAGCGGGTCGAAGACATCCGACTCTTCAAGCGGGAGGTAAAATAAGTACATTAAATTAATTTAATTTAATTAATTTAATTTATCAAATTAAATTAATTAAATTAAATTAAATTAATTAAATCAAATTAGTTAAATTAATTAAATGAATAAACAAAAGTACAGGCGAGGGAGTTTGCTTGGCTTTCTTTGATTTGACATTTTGGACACTTTTGACTTTTTGAGTTTTTTATTTTTTAAGTCTTTTTTTATTTTTAAAATCTTTTTTAATCTTTTTAGTCTTTTTAATCTTTTTTAATCTTTTTAATCTTTTTAAATCTTTTTAAATCTTTATAATCCTTTTAACCTTTTTAAGTCTTTTAAATCCTTTTTTAATATCTTTTTATCCTTTTAAATCTTTTTTAAATATTTTAAAATATATTTTGGTTCTTCATTAAATCTTTTTTGGATCTTTTTGAAATCGATTTTTAATCCTCTTTTAATTTTTTTAATAGTCTTTATCTAATCTTTTTCGAATCTTTTTCAACTCTTTTTTAAATCCTTTAAAATTCTTTTAAAATCCTTTATTTGTTTTTCCTTTCTTTGTTCTCTTTTTTGCATTTGAGTTGTGTTTTTGTTTCATCTTTGAAGATTTGAATTTTCATTTTTTGATTTTAGTCTTTTAATTTTAATTTAATTTTAATTTTTTTTTATCGACTGCGGGCTTCTCTTCGCTCAAATCCAATTAAATGAATCAAAGAATCATTATTTATGTATTTATTTGTTGTTTATTTATTTATTTATTTGATTATTTATTTATTTGTTTATTTATTTATTCTTTTATTTATTTATTTATTAAAATAAATTAATTAAACGGCCACTTATTAAATACTTGTTAATTTATTTATTATTAAATTAAATTAATTGAATGACCCTTTATTACACGCGAATTAATTAATTATTCAATTGCTTAACTAATTGATTGATTAACTAATTGTTTAATTAAGCAGTTAATTAATTAATTAAACAACTAATTAATGATTACTTAATTGTTTAATTCATTTATTAACTACTTTGTTGTGCTGCAGCTGTACGTACTCTCGAGCGCCCCCGAAGGCGAAATGGCGGTGTGGCGGCCAAGTGTGGGGTGTGGGGTGTTGGGATCGGGATCGATGGGATCGGGATCGATGGGATCGACGGGGGGAGTTGGGGGGCTGTGGGGCGCAGCAAAAGGGGCCCAAAGAGTTGCTGCTGTCGACAGATTTGACGCGCACAACTGGAAGGACCCCCTCAAGCTGCTGCTCCTCTATGAGAGTGAGCCCTTGCTGCTGCTGCTGCTGCTGCTGCTGCTGCTGCTGATGCTGCTGATGCTGCTGCTGGTCATGATGATGGTAATGCTCAGTTGTTTGCTGCTGCTGCTGCTGCTCTTGCTTTGTTGCTTACTGCTGCTGTTCCTCTTGCTGCTGTTGCTGCTGTTGCTGAGCTGTGTGCTGTTGCTGCTGCTGCTGCTCTTACGCAGTTATTTGCTGCTGCGCCTCTTCGCTTGCTGCTCATTTGCTGCTTCTCCTGCTGCTGTTTCTCCTCTAGCTCATTCGCTTTCTGCTGCCGCATTCCTTGCTGCTGCTTTTGCTGCTGCTCTCTTTCCTGCTGCTGTTTCTTTTCCTGTTGCTCTCTTTCCCGCTGCTGCGTTTCGTGCTGCTGCCATTGCTGCTGCTGCTGCTGCTGCCTTTGCAGCTGTACTCTTTCGCAGAGCTGCATTTGCTGCTGCTTTCTTTCCTGCTGCTGCCTTCCTTGCCTTTGCCCTTCTCTGCTGCTGCCCCGTTGCCTGCTGCTCCCTTTGCTGCTTCTCTTCCTGCTGCTGCTGCCTTTGCTGCTGCTGCTGCTGCTGCTGCTGGTTAGCCATTGGGCAGCTGCGTAGCTCCATTTTAGAACCCTTCTAAAACCCTCTTTAAAACCCTCTTCAAAACCCTTTTTAAACCCTTTAAAACCCCCCGAAAAGTCCTTTCTAAAACACTTAAAAAGCTCTCTCCTGAAAGCCTTTAAAAGTCACGTTTTTATTTTTTTTGTTTTCTTTTTCTGAAAAATTTTTTGGAATTTCTTTGGAGTTTTCTGATTTATAAAAGACTTATTTGTCTTCATTTCTTTTGCTGCTGCAGCAAGTTCATTTTATTTTCTTTTTCTTTTTTTATTTTATTTTTGGAACTTTTGCTGTTTGCAGAGGGCTGGGCTGTGACTGCGGGAAATACTTTGACTGTGGGGCACATTTGTAAGTAAGCTGCTGCAGCAGCAGCAACAGCAGCAGCTGCAGCAGCGGCAACAGCAGCAACAGCAGCAGCAGCAGGCCCAGCAGATCCAGCCGCAGCAGATCCAGCAGCCGCAGCTAATCCAGCAGTAGGTGCAGCAGCAGCAGCAGTAGGTGGAGCAGCAGCAGCAGCTGCAGCAGCAGCAGCAGCACCAGCAAGAGCAGCAGTTTGAATATATGAAGTTGGCTGATCTTTGAAAAAGAAATTGGAATGATTAAATGGAAAATATAAACTGGATTTATTCATTAATTTTTGATTTATTTTCTGATTAAAAAAAGCCAAAGAGGAATTCGAAGAAGTTTCTTTTGAATGGCTCTCTTCTGAGGTGTACGTACACCTGGCGAGCAGCGCAGCAGTTTAAAATTGTTTTAAAATACTTTTAATTTTATTTCAACTTTATTTTAATTTTATTTTAATTCTATTTTTATTTTATTTAAAACATTTTGATTCTTTTATTTCAAACTGGAGACAAAAAGAAAAAGAGAAATCCAGAAGACCATTTAATTGAATTCAAATTCGAAATAGATTTACTTCAATTCACAATTATTTATTTCAATTTGCAGTTATTATTTTAATTTAGAATTATTTATTCTAATTGATAATTCTTTGTTTAAATTCAAAATTATTTAAATTCAAATTTCCAAATTCAAATTCAAAAGAAACGGCTCCACGGAAAGTGTTCGGGTGTCTGTACACCTGGAGGTACGCGCAGCAAATGGAATTTCTGATTTTTCGATTTTTGAATTCCAAATTTTAATTTTTAATTTCAATTTTTAAATTTTGAATTTAAACTCTGAAGATCTTCTGCTGCCACATGCAGCGCAGGAGCAACGCTGCTGCGGCTGCGTTCCTGTAACGTGTTTCTGTTGCTGCTGCTGCTGCTGCTGCTGCTGCTGCTGCTTTTTAGATGTGTTGAGTGTCCTGTGGCTTTTCTTGTTTGAATTATTTGGGAGAAAGATTTGGAGAATTTGAAACGAAAAAGAATTGGCGTTGAAGAGTCTTGTGGGCGGTGGCGGAGGGCAAAACGATTTCTCGGCTTTTCGGGCGAGTTGAGGGGCGAAAGGCGGGTCAAAAAGAAGAGAAAAAGTGAATTAAAAAGAATTAAAAAGCAAAAAATAAAAAAGGAATGAAAATAATTAAAAGAATTCCTTTTTGCAAGTCGGAGCTGCGAAGTGGCGCAGCTCTCGATACACCTCGTTGAGGTGTACAGGCAGCTCGGCGACCGCCGCAGTCGGCGGTGCCGCCGAAGGAAAGCACCATTAAATAGATTTGAATTGGGTCTTTTGGCTTAAATTAATTCAATTTATTTCATTTCACTCCATTTTTTTGGCTTTAGACGTCTCAAAGAGCAGCAGCAGCAGCAGCAGCAGCACGGCATTTCGATGCGCGGGACCACTGGCTAGCACCTGCAGCAGCAGCACCACCACCACCAGCAGCAGCTCAGGCAGCAGCTGCTAATAGGCCAAAGAAGGTAAAATAGCAGTTGTCCTCAGGCAATATAGAGCAAGCTGCAGCAGCAGCAACAACAGCAGCAGCAGCAACAACAGCAGCAGCAGCAGCAGCAGTAGGGACTGGCCCCTGCCCAACGTCTCCCCCTTCTCCCTTCGCTCTATTTATTTGCCCCTATTAGTTCACCCACGCGTCTGTAAAGCCTGCAGAACTCTACTGCAGCAGCAACACCAGCAACAGCAGCAGCAACCGCAGCAGCAGCAACAGCAGCAGCAGCAGCAGCAGCACATATCCTTTGCTTGCCGCCCCACTTGCTGCTCCCGTTGCTTCTCCAGGCAGCAAAATTAGCTCTGAAGACCTGCAGCTTCTTTGCCTCTTTTCCTTCCTCGTGCTGCTTCCCCCCACCACCACATAGCAGCAGCAGCAGCAGGAACAGGAAGAGAAACAGCAGCAAACCGCAGCAGCGGCAGCAGCAGCAGCAATGGGAGCCAAATGCGGCAAGCCGGCCGCTAAGAAGCCCGGGCGTCGGGGCCCTCAGGACTTGAAAGAAAGAAAGCCAGCTGAGAAGGACGAAACAGAAGAGCAGCAGCAGCAGCAGCAGCAGCAGCAGCAAGAGGAGGAGGAGGAGCGGCTGCGGCAGCAGCGGCAGCGAGAGGAAGAGGAGAGACAGCGGCAGCTGCTGCTGCAGCAGCAGCGCGAAGAGGAGGAGCGGCGGCGCCGGCAGGAAGAGGAGGCAGCAGCAGCAGCAGCTGCTGCTGCTGCTGCTGCTGCTGCGGCGGAGGCGGAGAGGAAGAGACAAGAGGAAGAGGCGGAGAGAAAGAGACAGGAAGAGGAAGCAGCAGCAGCAGCTGCTGCAGCAGCAGCAGCAGCAGCAGCAGAAGAGGAGCGGCGGCGGCAGGAGGAAGCAGAAAGGGAACGGCAGAGACAAGAAGAAGAAGAGCGAGAGCGGCAGCGAGCAGCAGCAGAAGCAGCAGCAGCAGCAGAAGCAGCAGCAGCAGCAGCAGCAGAAGAGGAGGCTCGGCGAGCAGCAGCAGCAGCAGCGGCGGCGAAGAAGGCAGAGAAGGAGCGGCAGCGGCAGCTGCGGCAGCAGCAGCGGGAGCAGCAGCAGCTGCTGCTGCAGCAGCAGCAGCAGCAAAAAAGACAAAAGAAATTCCTCGTTTGCGAGAAGCAAATGAAACTCATCAGCAGCAGCTGCGGCTGCAGCCTGCAGCAGCACGAAGAAGCAGATTGTGTAGTTTGTCGTTTTGTGGACTTGGCAGACACTCCTCTTTTTGCATAAGTCCCCATTTAATCCATCCCTTTGCTGCTGCTGCTGCTGCTGCAGCAGCAGCAGGGCGGCAGCAGCAGCTGCTGCTGCTGCTTTTGCTGCCGCTGCTGTTGTTGCTGCAGGAGCAGAAGCGCAAGTGCCGACTCCAGCCGCAGCCGCAGCAGCAGCAGAAGTGTCCATAAAGGCATAAACAGAAGAAGCCCGTGGCGCTGCAGCAGCAGCAGCAGCTGCTGCTCCTGCTGCTGCTGCTGCTCATTTATTTGTTTCTTTTTATTTCATTATTCTTCATTTCCTTTATTTGTCTCTTGGCTCTTAGCAGCAGAAAAGAAACCCCTGTTCTTCCTCGCGCCGTTACAGCAGCGGCAGCAGCTGCTGCTACTGCAGCAGCAGCAGCAGCAGCAGCACATTGTGGGGGTGGTTTGTGCTGGTTACAGCAGCACTTGACTTACTTGTTTACTTCTCAATGAACCAAAATACCATCTAGCAGCAGCGGCAAACAAATAAACTAAAATAAACAAATACAAATTAACTAATTCATTGCTAGCAGCAGCAGCAGCAGCAGCAGCACATAGCTGCTGCCCTTCAGGTGTATTGGGACCCAAAAAAAGTAGCTGAGAAGAGTTGATTGAGAAGTCGAGAATTAATACCTGCTGAGCAGCAGC
>NW_013543423.1:129956-154417 GCF_000499545.2 Eimeria tenella
AGCTTCTGCTGCACCCGCAGCAGCGAACAGCACAGCAGCAGCAGCAACAGCAGCAGCAGCAGCAGCAGCAGCAGCGGCAGCGCCACTAACCAATTCATTAGAACTATTCACATCTATTCGCAATTATCCCTATTACCTGGATTATAATTTCTTTATTTATTTATTCATTTGTTATTTTATTTAGTTATTTATTTATTCATTTTATTTATCTATTTTATTTATTATTTTATTTATATATTTATTTGTTTATTTATTTATTTTCACCTGGTGTGATAAATGTAAAAGAAAGAAAGGCTGTTCGCCATGAGACACAAATCCTGAGAAGTTGCTTCTCCAAAGTGGAAGCAAAACTGCAGCAGCAGCAGCAGCAGCAGCAGCAGCAACAGCAACAACAGCAGCAGCGGCAGCGACAGCATAAGTTGGTCCTGGCTTGACGCTGCTGAGCCCCCAGAAAAACTGAAGAAGACCGCCAGGAGAGTTTAGGGTTTAGGGTTTAGAGATTAGGGTTTAGGGTTTAGGGTCTAGGGTTTAGGGTTTAGGATTTACCTGATTGACAAGCAGCTCAATGATGTCCGTCTTTGGCAGTTCCAGTTTCCGCAGAGCGTTCAGCAGCAACGCAATATCTGAAAACCCTAAACCCTAAACCCTAAACCCTAAACCCTAAACCCTAAACCCTAAACCCTGAACCTCGAGCGGCGATCTCTAAACTCCAAACCCTTGTGGGCAGCAAAACACAAGGCTCGTTAGATTCTATAGGCGCCGTTCGCGGGCCAGAAAAGAAGACAAGGGTTTAGGGTTTAGGGTTTAGGGTTTAGGGTTTGGGACCTTTGACGGAAAAATCTTCTATTTGCTTGACAATAAGAGGAGACATCACCTCCACCAAACGCGCATCTCTATACCTGTAAGCACAAACCCTAAACCCTAAACCCTAAACCCTAAACCCTAAACCCTAATTTGCTTTCGAATTTGCTGCACCTGCATTTTTGCTTTTCTTTGTGCGGCGCTGCTCCCGCCTCTGCGGCTCCCGCGCCAGCACGCACTTAGGGTTTAGGGTTTGGGGTTTAGGGTTTAGGGTTTACTTGACTCTCGCTGCTGCATGCAGTGCGGTGGCGATTTGCTGCGGCTGCAGCACAGCAGCAACAAGAGCCAGCCGCCGCACTAAACCCTTCCAAAGTTTTTCATTTCTGGCATTATTTGCTGCTGCTCTGAAAGCAGCAGCAACAGCAGCAGCAGGCTGCAGCAGGCGCGGCCCCGCTGCTGCTGCTGCTGCTGCTGCTGCGTCGCCTGCTGCTGCTGCTGCTGCTCTGCGCCTGCGGCGCGGGGCCGACGGCCGCTGCAGCTGCTGCAGCTTCTGCTGCGCTGCAGCAGCAGCAGCAAATGCAGCAGAAGCCTCTAGAGACATGGTGTGGGGCCCCGAGCAGTTTTTAAAATTCTTTTTTTCTTTTTTTTCCTTTTCAAAATAATTTAAATAATTTAAATTCCCCAAACTTTTTATTTTCTCCAATCCCAACTCAGAAGCAGCAGCAGCACGCCCAGGGCCACCCTCGGGATCCTCGCCGCAGGCGAGCTGCTGCTGCTGCTGCTGCTGCTGCTGCTGCTGCTGCTCTGCAGCGCCCAGTGCCTCCAGAGAGCCTAAAGAGCTTCTGCTGCTGCTGCTGCTGCTGCTGCTGTTGCTGCTGCTGCTGCTGCTGTTTGTATGGAGAGTCCTTGAGAAGCTGCCTCGAGGGCAGTGCGGCGTTGAGGTGTATGTACACCGAGGCTGCTGCAGCTGACGGGGAAGCAGCCGAGAGAAGCGACAGCTACACGAATTTGCTGCTGCTGCTGCTGCTGCTGCTGCTGTTGCTGCTGCAGCTGTTGCTGCTGCTGAGGCTGGCGATGTTGCTGCTGCCGCTGCCGCTCCTGCAGGTCGTGTCGCTGGTTCTGGTCTCAATGCTGCTGCTGCTGCTACTGTTGCTGCTGCTGCTGTTGCTGCTCTTGCTGCAATTGCTGCAGCTGTTGTTGCTGCTCTTGCTGCTGCTGCTGCGCTGCTGTGCTGCAGTAAGGGTTTACAGAGTGCTGGGGGCCCCCTCATGCCCAGGGCACGCGGGAAGAGCCGCTGCTGTTGGCAGCAGAACATTGTGAATTGCTGCTGCTGCTGCTGCTGCTGCTGCTGAATCTGCAGCTGTTGCTGCTGATATTTTTGACCCTGCTGGTGCTGATGCTGCTGCTGATCCTGTTGCTGCTGCCTCAGCCGTCGATTCTGCTGCAGCAACTGCTGCTGCTAATCCTGCCCCAGTCGGCGCTGCTGCAGCTGCTGTTGATTCTGCTGCTGCTGATGCTGCCGCTGCCTCTACACATTCGCTGCTGCTGCATGTGTAGATGCTGCTGCAGGTCTTGCTGCATACGGCTGCAGGTCTTGCTGCATACGGAGCTGCTGTTGCCGTTGCTGCTGCTGCTGCTGCTGGTGATCAGGGGCCCCCAGCATGGGGCCCCTCCTCAACAATTTGGGTATTTTCGTTTTTGCCCCCAATTAATTAAATAAATAATTTAAAATGAAATTGAAAAGAACAAAATCGAAGCCAAATGCCTTAGTGGAAATGCTGAGGTGTATGGACACCTCAGCATTTCGAGAGGGCGAAACCGGCAAGTCGATCGGCTGTACAAACAGCCGAAAAAGAAGCCAAATGGAATCATTTTGGCCAAATTAATTAAATTAAATTGAATTAAATTAAATTAAATTAAATTAAATTCATAAATTTAATTAATTTTATTCGTTTGTTCGTTTTTTTCTCCTTTTCGCTCATACAGATCTGCATGTAGAGTGCCTTGAAGCCTCAGGGCTCTCAGTGAGCAGTTCAGCTAAACCCTAAACCCTAAACCCTAAACCCTAAAGTCTGGAATTAATGAGTAGCAGAGAACGTGGTCAAGAGTTGAGCCCGAAACCCTAATCCCAAGCCTAACCGCTAAACCCTAAACCCTGAACAGTTGCAGGAGAGCTTGAAACCCTAAACCCTAAAACCTGAGCAGCTAAAGTTCATCCTAAAACCCTAAACCCTAAACCCTAAACCCTAAACCCCAAAGTCTCATTTCTTCAACAGAGTGCACCCCGATGATTTACGCCACAGCGGCGCCTTCGAAGTCCGCTAGGCCCTAAACCCTAAACCCTAAACCCTAAACCCTTCTCTTGCTTGTGCAGCAGAGCCGCATTTAACTGCTGCAAGTAGAAATACTATTTAATTGAAATAAACCAATTAATGGTAAAATAAAAAATAAATAAATAAAGAGAAACAAAAGTTGAATTTAGGTTCTTTGTTGCACTTGCAACGAAAAGCTGGGCTTTGTACGCAGCAGCGTAAAAAGGCGACAAACCCTAAACCCTGAACCCTAAACCCTAAACCCTGAACCCTAAACCCTAAACCCTAGGGTCTGCTGCCGCTAAGGGCTCGGTTTCTGTCGCTGAGGTTCAGGGAGCAGCACAGAAAACACACTCCTGCTGCTGCTGCTGCTGCTGCTGTCACCGCCCGGGTACTTGCTGCTGATGCTGCTGCAACTGCTGCTGCTGCTGCTGCTGCTGAGGCTCTCCGCGCGCTTGCTGCTTCTGCCGTTGCTGCTGCCCTGTCGCTGCAGCCGCGTCGCTCTGGCTGCCGCTGCTGCGCCTCAACAGCAGCAGCAGCAGCAGCAGCAGCAGTTGTTTAGATTTGTTTTCTTTGAATGTTTTTAATTTCTTCTCTCAACTTGTTGGACTGCTCGTGCTGCAGCAAAGCCTCTTCGTGGATGTCGCACATGGACACTTGCAGCAAAGACAGGCCCAGGGGCACAGCAGCACCTGCGCAGCAAATTATTTATTTATTTATTTATTTATTTATTTAATTATATATTTATTATTTATTTAGTATCGTTTTGTTTATTTGCTTTTTATTTTATTGGGGAGTCGAAGCAGCTGCTGCGCAGGCGGCAGCGAAAACGAAACGCGGCACGCAGAGCAGCCCAAAACCCTAAACCCTAAACCCTAAACCCTAAACCCTAAACCCCAAGGCATGCGCAAAGGAGAAAAGAAGAGGCCACAAAATAAAACAAACCAGCAGCAAACAAAATTCAATGCTGCAGCCGAGCAGCAGCAGAAATTAAAGTAGCAACAGCAGCAGCGTCAGAGGCCCTGCCCCAGAGCAGCCAAACCCTAAACCCTAAACCCTAAACCCTAGACCCTAAGCCCTAAAACCTAAACCCGGGACAAAAAGGAGAACGTCTCACCCACGATGGCAACGGCGGCCCAGGATAGAATGTTCTTCGCGGAAGGTGACAGAGCCATCGACACTTCCCTCAAACCCTAAACCCTAAACCCAAAACCCTAAACCCTAGCTGCCGGAGCTTCCGTATTGGGGAAGGAGGGAAACGGACGACTCAGGGAGGTGTTGGATGTAGAGGGGCCGCCAGGAGAAGAACAAAAGGCCCTTCTGGGCTGCTAAACCCTAAACCCTAAACCCTAAACCCTAAGCCCTCAGCCCTGAAGGTGCCGCTGTCCGCCGCTGACCGTGGGTCTTCTGGCGGGGGTTCTTGGCCTCTTTTTGGATTCAGTTGAAGAAATTTGAATTCGTGAAATAAATGAATATGAAAAAAGTGTCTTCGGGATCTGGAGTTTGGTGGCGGGAAGTTGAGGTGTACATGCACCTGGTTGGTGGCTGGTCACTGATGTGTCTGCAAAGAAGGAAAACTGGAAACTAATGGAATTAAATGTAAATAAATTTATTAATTTTGAATAATTTTACTTCTCTTCCAGCTTCTGAGGGCTCCAAATTCCCGTTTTTGCCCTTTCGGTCTTCGCTGCGTTTCGCGTTTCGCCGCTCACGGGCTTCGGGTGTACAGACACCTGAATCTGTTTTTGCACGAAAACTCCAACTTGGTCATTTTTTCAGTTTTTTCTTTTCAATTGAGACTTCGAATCAACGGAATTTTGCATTTTATTCTCCGTCTCAGCTTAATTTTCCGCAGATCGTTTTTGTTTCCCTTTGTTTTCATGTTTCCTCTTTCCCCTGGTCCGCTGGATCTTGCCGCCTCCCCCGCCGCGCCTAAACCCTAAACCCTAAACCCTAGCCGCTGATCCTTGTTCTGTGGGGCTTCCTGGACGCGGGCTGGCCCTGAGAGCAAACCCTCGCCGCCGCCGCCGCTGCTGCTGCTGCTGCCGCCGCCGCTGCTGCCGCTGCTGCTGCTGCTGCTGCTGCTGGGGCCTTTGCAATGGGGTTCTTCATTCCCGCTCTGCTGCTGGGGGGCCTCGGCGTGAGCCAGCACTTGGCGTCTCGAGAGATTGACGAGATAATTCGGGAAAGTGAAAAACCCTTTTTCGGGTTTTGGTGGGGTTTAGGGTTTGGGGCTTTGCTGGGACTCTGGCTAGGGTTTAACATCAACTCCATTTATCTGCGGCTGCAGGCCCTTTCCAAGGCGGGGTTTTCGATGCTCACGGGGCAGCAGCAGGAGGCCCAGCCCCCCGCCGCGAGGGTTTAGGGTTTAGGGTTTAGGGTTTAGGGTTTAGGGTTTAGGGTTTGGGACTCCGCGGGTTTTTCTCTCCAACCTTTTCGCCTCTGCCAGCAGCTGCTGCAGGGAAAGCGCCGCTCGCTGCTGTACGTACACCTGAATTCCATTTCAAGCATTTTTCGGTAGTTTTTCTTTTTTCATTTTAAGATCTTTTCTTCATTTCTTTTCTTTTAATTTCCTGTTTGAAAGAAAAAGAAAGCAAAACAAACCTCCAAACAGCCAGCCTCAAGTAAGGAGTGAAGCGACAGATAAACCCATTTTCACGGTCTACGGCCTAGGGTTTAGGATCTAGTGTTTAGGGTTCAGGGTTTGGGGTTTAGCAGGGTTTAGGATTTAGGGTTTAGGGTTTAGGGTTTAGGGTTTAGTGCACTTGGAGAGGGAAGGGTTTAGGGCTTAGGGTTTAGGGTTTTGGGTGCGAGAATAAAGGAATTTGGGACTGGAGGGGTTTACGGTTTAGGGTTTAGAAAAGACAAACCCAGATGAAAAAAAAATAGAACGGAAGTAAAGCAAGAGATAAATGAAGAGTCAAACAGATTTATAAAAGGAAAAACAAAAAACTAAATAAATAAGATAAAAGAAAATAAATGAGAAATTAAGAAATGAAGAGCAAATAGAACCATAAATTCGACAGAAAAAAAAGGCAAAAAAAGAAAAAGACAAAAAGGGAAAAAAAGTAAAATTGGAAAATACGAAAAGACAAAAAGGGAGAGAATTAAAGAAAAGAATAAAAGACAATTGGGAGAATTCGGAAATAAAAGAAAGGCAAAATTAAACAAAAAGTAAATTAAAAATGCGGGGGGATAATAAAAAGAAATGCGAAAACAAAAAAGGGGAAAGAGAAAAGTAGGGGGACAGCAGGTGTACGTACACCGCAGGTGCCTGCCTCTTTTGCGACTTCTAAAAATAAATAAACCCAGTGGAGATTTGTTGTTTGTTCTCTTCTTTTTCTCTTTTTGCTCAATTGTGTCGTTTATTTATTCGGAATTCAGTTCTTTATTCTTTCTTTTTTATTTCGTTTTTCTGTTCTTCATATTACCTCCACTGAGTGCCAATTTATTCTTTTCCTTTTGCTCAATGAAGTTTGTTTTTTCGCTATTTATTTTTTCTTATTTGCATTTATTGCTTTCTAATTTATTTATTTATTTATTTATTTCCATTTTCAGAACTTCATTATTCTACTTTTTGCTTGCTGCTTATTTTGCCCTTTAGTTTTGAATTTCTTGTGCACTACTGAGGTGTACGTACACCTGAAAAGGCCCACTTCACCGAAACTTTCCATAAATTCATTTTTTGCGAAATTTAATAAACAGAAAACACATGAAATCAATAAATAAATTAATAAATAAAATCCGAAAATAAGAAAATATTAAATAAAAAAGAACTTTAACTCCTTTTTCACCAAAGACACAAGTCTAGGGATGAGCTTCTGCATATATTCATACTTGTAAATTTGTATTTAAATAATTCATAAAAATAAATTAAAAAAAAGAAGAAATGGATTTATTTGTAAATGTGAAGGCACAAAAGTACTCTTCAAATATGAACTCAGGTGTACATACACCTGAAGACCCCACACAGTTTCGAGATTTTCAGAAAGTGGAAAAGACAATTTAAATGCCATTAATATAAAACTTCTTCTTTTGTTTTGCTTTTTTTATTTCTTTCTTTTCGTTTTTTAAATGGCAGCTCGACAAACCATGGAAATTGTTTTGCTGCCAGCGCAGCAGCAACTGCTCTAGGTGCTTTTGTATTCAATGCTGCTGCTCTGCTGCTGCCGCTGCTGCTGCTGCTGCTGCTCTGCTACTGCTGCTGCTGCTAGGGGACTACGACCACCGCCTTGCAAACTTCAGCAGCTTAAAGCTCGAAAGAGATATTTAATTTTAAATCAAAAAGGTTTTAATTGAAATGGCATTTAAAGGTAGGAAGAGACAGAAGGAGACACGCTACTGCTGCAGCTGGAGCAGCGGCTGCTGCTGCTGCTGCTGCTGCTATTTATGCTGCTGCAGCTGCTGCAGCTGCTGCAGCAGCAGCAGCTGCCGCTGCTCTCTTCTGAGCTGGAGGCCCTACGAAGTCCTCTTCTATTTTCATTTTATTTCATAAAAGTTTTTATTCTGCTGAGGCCGACTCAGTCGTGGTTTTGCTGCTTCGTCGGCGCCCCTCAGTTTTCTAGGGTTTAGGGTTTAGGGTTTAGTGTTTAGGGTTTAGGGCTTGTACAGCATGTTCACACTCATGCTGGCAGAGCCTACCGTAAATAAAAAAGCAACAGCAGCAGCTGCAGCAGCAACAACAGCTCCAGTAACGTCAGCACCAGCAACAGCTGCAGCAACAACAGCTCAGCAGCAACAGCCTCAGCAGCAACAGCCTCAGCAGCAGCAGCCTCAGCAGCAACAGCCTCAGCAGCAGCAGCCTCAGCAGGAGCAGCTTCAACAGTAACAGCAGCAGCAGCTGCTGCTGTAGCAACAGCTGCAGTAACAAGCACTCGAGAGAGCCGCTGCGCAGCAGCAGCGCAGTAGACATACTCTGGAAGCTCTACAGCGACGTCTCGCGAGTGTAATTTATTGAAATTAATTGAAATGAAATAAATTTGTGGAATTCAATTTAAATTGAAGAGCGGAAAAGTAAGAAGTGAAGAGCGAAAGTGGAAGATCGGCGAGTGTCGAGCCCGCGGGGTGTTTCTGGGCGTTTCTGCGCGAATGGAGGCTCAAAAAAGTATTTTCAAGAAATAAAAGGAATTATTTTTAATTTTAAATTAATTTAAACCCCCGAAATTGGAATTTCAGGCGAAAATTGGCCGGTCGCGACACCTCGAGTTGCGGCGGCGGAACCGGCGCGGGTGCTGGTCTGGGGTGTACGTACACCAGCGGCAGCGGTTTCTGCATCCGCCGTTCAACTTTTTGCATCACTTTTAATTTTTTTCCGATTTTTGGTTTTTGAATTTAAAATTCATTTCTTTTTTCCCCGGTAAACAAAGACGTTTCTTTTGCACCCTTGGGGCCACTGGACCAGCGGTGAGTCGACGCGCTCCTCTCTTCTCCTTTTGCAACTTCTGCTGCTTCTCTTTTCTCTTCAAATCTTTTCCTTCAAAATCTTTTTAACTTTATTTCTCCATCTTTTTCTCTTCTCGTCGCTGCTGCTGGACAAACGCGGTCTTCTCCGTCCCCCCGTTTCCGATCCAGGGTCTAGCGTTGGGCTTTAGGGTTTAGGGTTTAGGGTTTGGGGTTTGGGGTTTAGGGTTTAGGGTTTCTGGAAATCACATTCAACTGCTCCAAACGAGATAAAGAGTCAAAACACACAGAAGCAGCTGCAGCAGCAAAGAGCAATTGCCACTTTTGAACTTTTTTTTATTTTTGTTTTTTTCCCAAAGTTTTTTTCCTTCACCCATCCTTTATCTCCCCTCTTGTTGCTTTTTCCATTTCACGCTTGCCCAGAACGCCAGCTGCTGCTGCTGCTGCGGCTGCTGCAGCTGCTGCTGCTGCTGCTGCATTGGTGTTTTGTTGAGTGCGTGGGTGTGTGTGTGCTGCTGCAGCTGCTGCTTGTCTGTCTGTGGCATTAAAGCGGAGCTGTAGGGCCTTCGTGTCTCCCTCATCTTCTTTCTTCAAGCTTCTCCCTTGGAGTCTGCTGCTGCTGCTGCTGCTGCTGCTGCTGCTGCTGCTGGGGCGATGGAGGCGCCGGGTGCTGCTGCTGCTGCCGGGCTGGCAGCAGCTTCGAGCGGGGTGTTTCTGTCGCACTTCGAGGAGCAGCAGGGGCCCCTGGACTCTGCAGCAGCAGGAGATTACTTCCGAAGTTATTTGGAAAGAGAAAAGAGCAGCAGCAAAAGAATAATCCACGAGAGAGAGCTGCCGCGGGGGCCCCCCCACCGCTTCGAGGGGGGCCCCCCGGGGCCCCTGGGCTTCGGGTACCCTTTTTCCGACGACAAGGACCCCGGAGTTGCTGCTGTTGCTGCAGCGCTCTTCGGCTGCAGCGCAGCTTTTGCTGCTGTTCCTCTTGCTGCACGGCCTGTTTTCAAGAAGAGACAAAAAGGAGATTTAAATTCCGATTGGGCAAATGCTTTTGTCACAAGAGTGGACCCTTGCGAATGTGCTGCTCCCGAGGAAACCTTCACGCCCTTCGAGCTCGCCAGGTACCGCGACAACTAGCAGCAGCAGCAGCAGCAGCAGCAGCAGCAGCAGCAGCAGTAGCAGCGCGGCCGCGGGGGAGGAGGTGGCAGTAGAGGCGGCGGCAGGAGCTGCGGCGGAAGCGGCAGCAGCAGCTGCAGCAGCAGCTGCAGCAGCAGCAGCAGCAGTGGACTACTACGGCTCTGTTTAAAAGCATTTTTGGCTTTTCAATTCGGAGAAGAACTCAGCTGCGGAGAGTGCTGAGTTGTACGTACACCGGAAAGCACTTTGCGGATTTGAGTTCCGCGAAAAGGCGAAATTGAATTTCACTTTTTTTCTCTTGTGCAGCTTTGAGGGTTTGTTGGGAGAAAATGAAGAAAATAAAAAGAAATAAAAAGAATAAAAGAAATAAAAAGAAATAAAAAGGCGCAAAAAGAAATAAAATGAAATATGAAAGAACGAAATGAGAAAAAAGTTTTTAAAAAAATTCAAAACTAAAAAATTCACAAAGGGTACAGACACTGGCTTGAAAGCCCCGCAGTACGGAAGGTTTTAACTTTTCCTTTTAAACGGTTTTTGGTTTAAAGTTCGCATCAACGATTAGGGTTTAGGGTTTAGGGTTTAGGGTTTTGGGCTGACGTCGGAGACGTAATGCAGTGGGTTTGGGGTTTAGGGTTTGGGGTTCGAGGCTCGCGTCCAGCGTTTCACGCTGCGGGTCTAGAGTTTGGGGTTTAGGGTTTAGACTCTAGGGTTTAGGGTTTAGGGTTTAGGGTTTAGGGTTTGGGTCTGAAACAAACAAAATTGAAAAGAAAACATTTAAATGCATAAAAAAGAATCGGGGAATAAGAGGAAGCAAAAAAGATGCAGCTTTTAAAAGTAAAAATAAATTTCAAGAATTATATTTCTTTTGAATTTGCTGCCCATTATTATTTTCAGCAGCAACAACACACAGACACACGAGTTGCTGCCAGCAGCCGCAGTGGGCTTTTGCTGCTGCTGCTGCTGTTGCTGCGGCAATTGCGGCACTCAGACGGACAGCAGCAGCAGCAAAAACAGCAGCAGAAACAGCAGTAGCGGCAGCAGCAGCAAAGACAGCAGCAGCAGCAGCAGCAGCAGCAATCCATTTGGAGAGTTCTTCCCGCGAGCTCACTGGGCGGCACTGTGAATATGCACTAACAGGCGCAGAGACTGCTAAACTCTAAACCCTAAACCCTAAACTCTAAACCCTAAACCCTAAATGGTTGATCAAAGCCGCAGCAAGTTTCGAAAATTGCCTCTAGGTTTTACATTTCCAGAATTGCAAGCAGCAAACCCCTGTGTGAATTTTCTTAGATAATTTCGCCGCCGCCGCCGCCGCCGCAGCAGCAGCTGCTGCTGCTGCTGCAGCGGCTGCTGCAGCCTTGTGCAGGTGTTCAGGCAATGCAAACTTTAGGAAGCAAACAAAATAAAGAATTTCTTGTTCTTTTTCATTTCACTTTTTTAAAGTTTTCATTTTTCTTTTAAAAGTTTCCATTTTAAACCTCAAGTGTCTCTTTGCTGCTTTTCAAAAAGACCTTTTTGGCAAGTGGCATTTACTCTGCTGTACGTACAGCTGAGTAAATGCCACTTCTCCTAACACTTGAACTCTGCTGCACCTCCCAGCTAGCTGTGGCTAGCTGTGGCTACCTGTGGCTAGCTGTGGCTAGCCGCGGCTAGCTGTGACTATTTCTGTCTAGCTGTGGCTAACTGTGGCTGGCTGTGGCTAGCTCTGGTGGCTAGCCATGGCTAGCTGTAGCTAGCTGTGGCTAGCTGTGGCTAGCTGCGGCTAGCTGCGGTAGCTAGCTGTGGCTAGTTGTAGCTAGCTGTGGCTAGCTGTGGCTAGCGGTGGCTAGCTGTGGCTGGCTGGAGCGGGTGAAGCTGCCAAGTGGCTTGTGGGGCGGCTCCCCGGGCGTGGCTGCGGGCAGGCTTTAAAGCTTTGAGGTTTTATTTCTTTTGGGATATTTTAAATTCTAAATTTAAAAAATAATTTGTAGTAGAACTTAGTCTCAATATGGAAGCAGCAGCAGCAGCAGCAGCAGCAGCAGCAGCAGCAGCAGCAGCAGCAGCAGCAGCAGCAGCAGCAGCAGCAGTTTGGTGTGTGTGGGTGTGGGGGTGGTGTGCGAGTAATGGCAGCTTTGGCTTTCTGGATTAATTTCAGCTTTTTGGATTTAAAATAAATAATTATGAATTAAAAACAAATAATTATGAATTTAAAATATATAAAAATAAAACAATATGTTCAAATATAAACCTTTTTGCATTTACTTGTGCACAGCGGTGTGTGTGGCGGGGCGGGCGAGGTAACCCGTGCGTCTTTGCGGAACACACTCGCGAAATGGTTTAATGGAATGGTTTAAAAGAGTAAAAAATGAAAAAAATGAAAAGAAATAAACGAAAAGAAACAAATGAAAGAAATAAATGAAAAGAAATAAATGAAAAGAAATAAAGCTGCGCTGTCGTGACACCAGGCTGGCAAGAACATCGAGAGCCTGCACCGGCAGCGGCGCCGGCGGTGCAAAGCCAATTTGGCTCGGAAAAAGTTGAATTTTGGTTTCAAATTGAATTAAAAGGAAAACAAAACTAAAATAAATTCCTTTTGAAGAATTTGAACGGTAAAAGCCGCCGGCCCAGGCTGCTAGACAGCTCGACTGTGTGGTGCTGCTGCTGCTGCTGCTGCTGCTGCTGGTGCGGCTGGCGGCTGCTGCAGTGGCGCTGCAGCTGGTTGAAATCAAGGGAAAGCAGAGTTCTAAAGAGGTATTTTCACTAATTTTGGGTTTTTCCTTTCAACTGATTTCTTCTTTGGTGAGTTTATTTCGCTTTGCTGCAGCAAGCGGCTCTGCTTCCCACTGCAGCAGTTCGATGCAGCAGTTTGCAGCGAACACGCCGGTGGTCCAGACCACTGAAAGCGCTTTCCTTTCAACTTAGACAAACAACAGCTCACTCTCCAAAACAAATTCAAGCTTTTGCGCAGCATCTGCGAAGCAGCTTCCCCTCCCGCTGCTGCGGTTTCGCGCTGCTGCTGCTGCTGCTGCTGCAGCGTTAGCTGCACGAAGGCGTTTGCTGCGGAAGTGCTTTTTGGGGGGGTTGTGGAGTGCGTTGGTTCTGTTTGCTTGGGCTGCGTGGTGCCGGGAGCAGCAGCAGCAGCGAGGCAGCAGCAGTTGTGGGGGTTTGTGTGCAGCAGCAACTCGCGCGAACCTGCAGAAAATGCTGCAGCAGGAGCTGCAGCGGGCGCGGTCCGGCGCAAACTCCGGCTTCTACTCGAGCTTCCAAGAGCTGCCGGGGCCCCCGGTGGAGAGCAAAGCGCAGGAGTTCTTCGCAGCGCGGCGGCGCGCAGAAGCTGCTGCTGCTGCTGCTGCTGCTGCTGCTGCAGCAGCAGCGGCCCCCGAACTGCCGCAGCCGGGGCCCCACGGGTACCGCCCGGGGCCCCCGGGGCCCCTGCACTTCGGAGTGCCCTTTGGGGACGGCTGGGACGCGGGAGTTGCTGCTGTTTCGCATGCAATGTTCGGAAGTTCGGGGGCTTTCAAAGCAATTCCAATTCCTGTTCGAAGTGTCTTTCGCCGCAGAAGGCCTGGAGACGCAGCGCCCGAGTGGCCCAACGCCTTCGTCACCCGCGTGGACCCCTGCGAGTGCGCAGCAGCAGCAGCAGCAGCAGAAGAGGCCTTCACGCCCTGCGAGATTGCGCGCTACAGGGACTCCGCCGGCCGGCCCCACACCACGCTGGACTTTTCGCCCCACCACTGAGCCGCTGCTGCTGCTGCTGCTGCTGCTGCTGCTGAGGGGCGGCGCGCGGCCGCGCGGGGAAACGCGGCTTTCGCGCGGTCCCGGGAGCCCGCGGGGTGGGGAACCGGTGGACCAGACCACTGGACCAGTGGTCTGCTGCTGCTGCTGCTGCTGCTCCGGAAGGGCAGCAGCAGAGGCGCAGCAGCGGCAGCGCAGCAGCAGCACACCCGCGGCTCCGCGGGCGCCGCCAAAGTGCGAGCCAGGCAGCCCTGCTGCTGCGTTGCTGGGCTTTTCAAACACAGATCTTCTTCAGTTTGATCAAACTTAACAAAGTTTGCCTTTCATTTCGCAAAATGCGCATTAAAAACTAAAAGCTTACTTCTTTCTTCGCAAAAGTCGCTCAAAACGTTCAAGTGGCAAACAGCCGCGCGCACCCGGCGCAGTGCGCTGCACCCCGAGGTGTACGTACACCCCAGCTTTCCGCGGTTAAGCGCCAACAGATTCGACTCCGTCTGCCCTTTCAATAATATTCTGCTGCACTTTTTTATTTGAATTATACACCTTTATTTGAATTGTACACTTTTATTTGAATTATAGAAAGTAAATCGAACTAAGCCTCTGGAGAGCTCCGGAAAAAGTCGGTGTCTGCTGTTGCTGCTGCTGTTGCTGCTGCTGCTTTAAGAGTTGCTGCTGCTGCCGTTGCTGCTTGAAGAGCTGCAGTCGAGAAGCAATAAGGGCGCAGGAGTAGCCTGGCAATTATTAGGATAAGAAATGGCATTATTAGTTGCATTTGCTGCTGGAGTTGTCAACTGGGCTTGAGAGTCTGCAGCAAGCTGCTGCGGCCAGCCCGCAGCAGCCGCTGCAGTCTTGCTGCTAAGCCGCAGCGGCCAGCCTGCAGCAGCAGCTGCAGTTTTGCTGCTGCCCACTGCCACGGGGGGGTGTGGGGAAGCAGCAAACAAATGGCCCTGAGTGTCTAGACAGTGCAGGGGTTGCTGCTGCTCCGGCTAGTCCCGCCCCTCTTCCTGCTGCAGCAGCAGCAGCCGCTGCTGCTGCTGCAGCAGCCGCCGCCGCAACGCCAGCGGCAAATGCGGGGGCGGCCGCTGCTGCCCAGCGCGTTCACTGCATGCGGCCCTTCCAAAGAAAAGATTCAAAACTAAATAATTAATTAATTAATTAATTAATTAATTGATTGATCGATTAATTAATTAATTGATCAATTAATTGATTAATTAGCTAAAAGCTGCAGCAGGAAGGCCTTCGAAGGCCTCTTTGATGAGCTCTTTTTGCCTCGCGTTCAACAGTTTGGGATATTTGACTTTGACGGAAATGAACAAGTCCCCGAAGGCTGCGGACTTGTGTTTTTTTGGCATTCCTTTTCCTTTTATTTTGAGGACTTCGCCATCTTTCGTGACTTCTTTTCGTTTTATTTCCACTTCTTTCTTGTCCAAGTGTTCAAACTTCACTTCAAATCCAACTAATGCTTCCTTCAAGTCGATCTGCAAACTCATGTGCAGGTCGTCGCCCTTCCGGGTGTACCTACACCCCAGGCATGCGCAAACGCATGCAAAACGCATGCAAAACGCATGCAAAACGCATGCACCAAATGCATGCATGAAGTGCGTGCATAAAACGCCCTTTTCCCCCACTTTGCGCAATTTAAGTGCTGCTGCTGCTCAGTTTTAATTTATTTCTCCTTTTGCAATTCATTTGAACTCCCAATCAACAAAGTTTACAACTTTCCCTTTTGCCGCTGCAGTGCATGCACTGGGGGCCCCACTTTAGCTTCCGGCCATTTCTAAAAGCCACTGAAGCAGCAATTCACTAAACTTGGCTTGCTGCAGCAGCAGCTGCTGCTGCTGCTGCAGCCGCCGCTGCTGCTGCTGCTACAGCAGCCTGCACTAAACCCTAAAACCCCAACCCCCCCAGCTGCTGCCGCAGCAGCCGGCGCACCTGCAGCAGCAGCCCGCGCCCCTGCAGCAGCAGCCCCCGCACCCGCAGCAGCAGCAGCAGCAGCAGCAGCAGCTCACCGGTGGTGCGGCAGCTCCTCTATGACGAGGACCAAGTCCCCCGGCTCGTGGCCTATTCTGTGTTCTCCCATTCCCTCGAAAATAATTTTGTCTCCAGATTTCATTCCCCTTTCCACTGCTGCTGTCAGCTCTATCGACTCCAGCTCCGTCACCCCGCTCGGACACTCCTGCGCGCAAACCCTAAACCCTAAACCCTAAACCCTAAACCCTAAACCCTAAACCCTAAACCCTAAGCCCTGAACCCTAGACCCTCAGCCCTGAATTCCACCAGGCCCTAAGCGCTAGACCGCAAATCAAGCCCCCAAGACCAACCCCCGACGCCGAAACCCGAACCGCTGAACCCTAGCCCTAAACCCTAAACCCTAAATCGTGGTTTTTGGCTTACTTTGCATCCGCGGATCCAGGCCTTTCCCTGGTCGACGCAGGAAGGGTCTTGGACTTGGTTTTGAACAATAAATCCGGGGCCCATTTGCTGCGTGAAGAGGCGAACTCCGGGGCCCTTGCAATCCTTTTGCTGCTGCATGCAATCTTCTGCATTGATGCAGAGAACTGGGCGCGAGAAGCTGAACTGCAGCAGCGCGCCGTCGTACAGCTGCTGCAGCGCAGCAGGAAGCTGCAGCACGCTGCTGGGGGCTTGTGGGGTTTCCCGCGGAACCCCCCGACCCCCAAAACCCCCAAACCCTCCAAACCCCCCAAAAAACTCCGAAAACACATCAAAGGGGTGGCCAGAGTCCTGGCCCGCGCCCTGCTGCAGCCTGCGCAGCAGCAGCAGCAGTCGCAGCAGCACGTTAAGCGGGAGGTGCAGCAGCAGCGGCAGGTGCAGCAGCAGCAGGTGCAGCAGCAACAGCAGCAAATGCAAAAACCAGCAGCAGGTGCAAAATAAGCACAAAGAGCAGCAGCAGCAGCAGCAGCAGGCGCAGCTGCAGCAGCAGCAGCAGTACCGCTCCAAGCCTGCGTGGCCCTGGGTGTCGTAGACTTTTCTTTTTTCTGCATTGCTGAGGACTTCGTAGGCGTAAGAGATTTCCCTGAATTTGGCCTCAGCGTCGGGGCTTTTGTTCTTGTCGGGGTGGAACTTCATGGAAAGCTTTCTGTAGGCTTTCTTGACTTCGGTGGGCGAGGCGCTGCGCTGCAGCCCGAGGGTGGCGTACAAGTTTCCCGGCTGCGAAGGCTCAGCAGCAGCAAAAAGAAGTTCAAAAACTTGAAAGGAATGCGGGGGAAAGCAGAAGAAGCAGCCGGAGAGAGCCAGCGCGCCCGCGGCCGCGAGAACTCGCGCCGCGCTTAACAGACCCATCGCGCGGAATATTTCGGGATTCCACGGAGAAACTCGGAATGTTTCGCCGCGAAGTTCACAGCATTAAACCTAACTGCAAAGCCAGCGACCCAAAAACGAGCAGAAAGCTCTAAAAAGGAACGGATCGCCGCCGCCGCCAAACGCTCACGCCCGCGAAACTCCGCACGAAAAACCCCCAACGCCCGCCGCAAGCCGCGCCCGCCAACTCGCCAGATCTTAGGCTCCACTTGCAAAATGCGCAAAGTTTGTTGTGGGATTCAAACGCAGAAATTCAGACACTTCGATGCAAGAAGAACCGCATGCACGGCGAGACGCCAAACTCAGCCGGCCAGCGCCAGGAGAGATCCGCCCTCCTCCTGTCTGGCCTTCTATTTGGGAAAAACGAATTATTTAAATTCATTACAAGCGCAAAAAAATTCAACATTAGTTCGCCGCTAATGTTCTGCGGCCTACAGACAAACAAGCCCCAACGCACGACAGAAACACGAATGGCTGCTGATGCAGGGCCGAACGCTCATCACCGCATTTCACAACGCGAAAGCACCAACTATAAATCAATGCAATTACAGAACAAAATGAAATATTTAAAATAGGAACACAATCGCGGCCAATTTGGTGGGGGATCGCGAGGCCTGCTGCTCCCACGCACAGTGGCAGGAGGAAAAGAACTGGGACACCCTACGCATACCTGCAGCATGCATTACAAAGACTAAAACTGTTCTTCTTTGGTTCATTTAAAGCTCCAAAAGTGCGTCCCAAGTGCATATAAATACCACAACTGAAGCCTTCTAGACGCCTTTCCCAAGCTGGCAGGGGGCTGCGCCTGCAGCGTTGGCGTACTCAACTTCACAAGATTAGGGACTTCAAGGCACTGCTGAGGAGAGTAAAAGGCGACACTTTTCACAAGGAACATTAAAAAAAGAAGAAAGCAAAAAACTAATTAGATGTGTGGGGGGAAGACGAGAAAGCCTAGGTCCATTTTGGCCAGAAGGCCATTCTGTGGAGTCTTGCACATGCAGTTGCATGCCGTTCCAAATGAATCAACAGGGTGTTCCTTTTTATAAGCAGTAAGGAAAGATGAATAAAGATCTAAGAGCTGTCAAGAGAATTAAGGAAGAACTTTCTGCCTTCGTCACTTGATATTGGATCTGAGTTTGAATCTGAATGCAAAATCTTCCCGTACCCTTCTGAATCTTCCAAAACAGGTTGTTTATCAATTGTGTACGTCCCGAAACAAGTTGTTTTTCAGTTCTTCATCGCTCAGAGAAGGTTATTTCTCAATGGTGGCTCTTTATTGTCCTTTAAGTTGTCGTTTTGCATTTAAAAAGGTCAGAAATCATGCAAATAAGATCTAATTTCGCTGTGCTGAGGTCTAGAACCTCACTGCAGACTTGCTTGGCTTTTCGTGTTTAATAGGTTTCTTAAGCAGCCAGGAGCTTCGGCTGGGCCGCCCGAAATTCAGTTCAACTTCTGAACTTAGTGCAGCTTTTCCCGTTGAAAGATCGATAAGATAATATGAAATTCAGAAAATAAAAGAGGAGTTATGACGGAGTTAATCTTAAACATGCTGTTTGGCTGGTGAGACCTCCCAGCACTTGAAAGTGTGAAGAGCCTCCGCCGCCGCAATGTGGAAGACGAAAGTGACCACACAGCCTCTTGTTCGACAGAAAAATGAGGTTTCCTTCAGAATTTGGAAGTAAATTCAATGAAATTATTATTTAAATCATCGTTTGTTGCAGTTTGTGCGACATTAAGACCACTTTGGGCGTGTTCGTAGCTTTTGGAAATCTACTTTCTTGCACGTGGCGGGTCTTGCGCTGAATTTCTTCTCTTTTAGATGATCGGGCCGGCGCTTTCCCATTTCCTTGTCTTTCGTAAGGCTTTTCATATATATATCTGCGTATATTCGCTAGTGTTCTATTTAGTGGCACCGAAGAACCCGCGAAGTTCCTTCCCCGCGTCCAGTGGGACTATATTTCAGAACCCGCGATAACTTCCCCTTACTTAAGCAGAGAATGGCGAATGCGGCACTTTGCGCGGCGGTGCACCGGCTGTAGCCAGGAAAGTTCGGAATTGCTTGATGAAATACCGGAAGTGGTGGCCAACACAGGTGGCCTTCCAAATTGCACGTGCACGTATTTCTCAAATGAGGAGCAAAATATACAATTTCGGGAAAGTGATTTTCAAAAACTAGGCGAAAAAAGAGCCCTAATCGCTCTGCAGCGCGGGAACTCGCACCGTGCATTGCACGGAGTCTCTGCCCCATTGCTGCCAGCCCCAGATCCTTCCTTGCACAAAAGTAGGAACAGCCAAACCCAGCGAAGTGCCCTCTTTTTTCTGGAGTTTTCAGCGGCATTGCACTCGGAACGTGTTTATGTTGGTGCATTTTACTTTTCAGGGGGACTTCTGGGGTTCGTTGTAGTGCCTAGCGCCAGAGCACCGACTTCACTGCAGCCGTTCCGAAGGCGTTGTCGAGTGTCTGGAGGAGGAAACTCCCATCGTCCTTTCGAGTTGTCCGACACAGGAAGTAGATTTCGAAAATGAATAATATGAAGGGGATGCTAGAGTAGCCAAAACGGGTCCATCTGCGAGGAACCCAACCCCCGCGCTCCACAGGCCGGAATGCCAGGAAAAGGGAAATCCGCCGCTGCGCCGCCCGCCACGCGGTTCCGACTTGTGTTCCTACTGCAATAGGTAGCTCGGCAACAAAGCGTAAAATAATCCCTATTTTATTTGTATTAGTTGAGTTCGACACACCCGTAGCTGGGTGGGAAGTTCCGGTGACGGCAGCACCCCCGGAGGCAACGTCGATCTGTCGTTCAGCAGGAGGCGGGAACCTGTCGGAAACGCCTCTGCGGAGCCATGCAGGCAGTTCGTTCTTTTATATTTTTGCCAAGTTTTGGAATGCGTTCAAGTTTCGCGGTGTGAGTGGTGTGCTGCGCCGCAGCGTAGGCATGTGGCCACGAGCTTCCCGCCGGCCGTTTGCACAAATGGTGTCGATGAATTAATGGCGCGTTTCTCGTCCCACGCCCGTCGTTTTCAGTCCGGTGCTAAATAAGGTAATTTGGGTATTTTTGCTTCCTTCCAGGAGCAGCTTTCTGGCCTGAGGGCCGGCGGCGATGAGCAGGCAGGCCCAGCGCATCTTCCGCAGCGCCAGCGGCATCCACCCTCGCGGCAAGATGCGGGGCGGTTTTGCAAACGCAATACTTGAAGAGGGGGAGTTCGGGGCCCGGAGCCACCGCGCAGCAGCTCACGGGAAGCAGCTGGGGCCCAGCCGGCTGCACTACGTGGGTTTCGCCGTGGCCACCGTGCTGATCTACACGATCATCTGCAGATCTCTGGCGGCTTCTTCCGAAGGCCTGCGGCTGCAGCACGGGTTCGGGGAGGACCTGTGGCTGCCCTACAGCAGCGCGTCGGCGCTGGAGAGGCGGCGGGAGCAGCAGCAGCAGCAGCAGCAGCAGGAGCGGGGGGGCGCGGCGGAGGGCGTTTCGTCCTGGGAGGAAGCAGGAGAGTCCTCCTCCGGGGGAGCTGCTGCTGCTGCTGCTGCTGCTGCGGAGCCGAGCTCGCCGTCAGACCCTCCTTGGGACTACGACTCGTGGGGTTTGCCGTCTCTGGAGCAGTTTGAAAAGACTTTGTCTCCGGAGCTGCGGCGGCAGAAAGCAGCAATTGCAAGTTTCGCTGCGCGGTTTGTGCAGCAGCCGCGGGTGCCGTCGCGGCGGGAGCTGGCGTGCGCGAGCAGCGTGGCGAAGGCAATTTCGAAAGGAACTTCAAACAAACTAATTGGAATGGTGCTTCCGCTGCAGCACGTGGCGCCGATAAGCAGCATGGCGAAGCAGCAGCACGTGCCGCGTCTCGTGCGGATCTGCAAAGTCCTGGGGGAGGGCTTTTCAACTTTGGCGGTGGAGGTGGAGGACCTGGAGGCCGGGGGCGTGCTGGTGATGCGCATTCGCAAGTACCACAAAGACGCAGTTCGGAAGTTTGAAAATTCGGAAGTTTTGTTTCTGGAAGTGAAGAGCGAGATGGTGGCGGAGGAAGACGCGGTGCGGCAGGCCTGCGGCAACGTGCCTGCGGACTTGGTGGCTGCGAAGAAAGGCTTCGCCGTGCCGCTTTTCACCGCGGAAATTGCAAGTTCTCCGGAGTTTTCAGTTTCCGAAGACCACTACGTGTTCGGGCACGTGGAGTTGATGGAAAAGATGTGCGGATCGCTGGCGGATCTGCAGAAACAAGACAGCGGCGCGCTGCAGCAGAGCCGCGACTACGTGGCGCAGCGGCTGCTGCAGCTGGTGCTCAAGGTGCAGCAGTGCGGCCTCAGCCACAACGACTTGAAGTGGGCCAACGTTTTGCTGCAGCCCGACGGCGCCTTCTGCCTCAGCGACTTCGGCTCCAGCGTGGCCTTCGGCCGCGCCTTCGGCAGCCTCACAGCCACCACTCCGCAGTACCAGGAGCCGCAGCAGGCGCTGCGGCCCTCCGCCCCCTACGAGGACCCCTACACGATGGCGCATGCAAACAGCGACTTGTGGTCTTTGGGGGTGCTGCTCTTCGAGCTCTTCACCGGCAGCGGGGCCCCCTACGGCCAGGGGGCCCCCAAGAGCCCCCGCGCCCGGGCCAGGGACCTCGCCGAGAGGCTTCTCAAGCAAAAGGTCCGTTCAGATGTGCTTTGGCCCAAACTCGCTGCAGCCAAAGTCCCCCACAGGTGGGCCCAGCTCATCGCCAGGCTCCTCGAGCCCAACAAGGCCCACAGGATCACGGCCTGGCAGATCCTCGAGGAGTTCCCAGACCTCACGCACCACGTCCCGGAGTGAGGCCCCCTGCATGCGCCTGCATGCGCTTGCATGCGCCTGCATGCGCCTGCATGCAAGTTCTTCCACGCTTGCGTCCAAGCTCTTCTTCAAGGCCTGCATGCAAGCTCTTCAAGGCTGGCACGCAGGCTCTTTGGGACTTGCATGCGAGCTCTTCTTCAAGACTTGCATGCAAGCTCTGCAAGACCTGCATGCAGTCGCTTTAAGACTTGCACGCAAGCTCTTCAGGACTTGCATGCACTCCCTCAGCACTTCCATGCAAGCTCTTCAGGACTTGCATGCAAGCTCTTCAAGGCTTGCATGCACTCTCTTGAAGACTTGCGTTCAAGCTCTTCAAGGCTTGCATGCACTCTCTTGGAGACTTGCATGCAGGCTCTTCAAGACTTGCATGCAGTCTCTTTTTCAAGACTTGCATGCAGTCTGTTTTTCAGGACTTGCATGCAGTCTCTTCTTCTAGACTTGCATGCATAGGATCTCCCTAGGGCCTTGCGGCGGGCTTTGCTGGGGCCCTCTCGTTCAAGTCTTGCATGCAGTTGGGGCCTTGTTGAAGTGTTGCATGCATCTGGGCCTTTCTTGTTGAAAAGTTGCATGCGTCTGGGGCTTTCTAGTTCAGTAGTGCATGCGTCTGGGGCTTTCTTGGTGCATGCATCTGGGGCTTTCTAGCTCAGTATTGCATGCATCTGGGGCTTTCCTGTTGCATGCATCTGGGACTGTCTTGTTTAGTGTTGCATGCATGTGGAGCTTTCTCGTTGCATGCGTGTGGGGCTTTCTTGTTGCATGCATGCGGAGCTTTCTTGTTGCATGCATGCGGGGCCCTCTTGTTGCATGCATGCGGGGCTTCTTGTTGCATGCAAGGAAGTAAGTGCGGGCCACTTGGCACGGCGATGTGGCCGTGGCTTGCGAGCTGGTTGAGTGGATTTGAATTATGAATTGTGTCTTTTATTTGTCTGCTGCTGCAGCAACTGCTGCTGCAGCAGCTGCTGCTGCTGCAGCAGTTGGTTTTCACTTTTATGTTTTCGAAGGGTGGACTTTGCGGCGCTTTTTAACGCCTTGCATGCAAGCGCCTTTGCATGCAAACCGCCTTGCATGCGAAGGCCTCCGCATGCAAGCCACTTTGCATGCAATCCACTTTGCATGCAAAGGCCTTTGCATGCAAGCCTCTTTGCATGCAAGCCTCTTTGCATGCAAACCCGCACAGCACTTGCTCTTCTTTGTTGTGCAGTTACGTTTTGTGGCGCCTCCGGGGGCCCCCGCCACCCATCTTCTGCAGTCAACGTTTGAAGACTTCTGCAGTCTTTTTAATGTCTTCAACAACTTTGACTTAGTGCAAAATTCAGCTTTTTGTTTGAGACTTCTTAGAACTCCTCCGCCGCTCGCAGGGCTCTTTGGCCTTCAACTTCGGCCTAAAGTTATATTTGTTTGAGTCATTTTAGCGAAAAAGTGCAAACAGACTTCTTACAGATCAAACGCAGTGCTGCAGCCGCCTGCAGCGGCGCCCGCTGCACAGGGGGCCGGTGCAGGGGCCGGCTTGAGGGCCTGGTTCAGCTTGGGAAAAGGAAAGCTTTCAACATTTTGTTGCATTTGGAAATGGAGCGAAGACTTGGGACTCAGAGAGTTCTTGTGTGGGTGCGTGGGCCTCGAAAAGAAGAAGCTGGCCAGCTGGACAAGCTGGGGGTTGCCCGGCGGGGCCTCTGGGTCCTTTAGACAGCTTTCCCCTGGCCACGAAGTTGCAAGAAAGCTGTTTAAAAGGCTTGCAGAGTAAGAAAAGACCCAAAGGGGCGGAGGTGTATGCAGTTTCAAGCCAGCAGGTGCTCTGGTTCCCCGCGCCATTAGTGTTTTCGCGCGCTGTGCAGCAGCTGTAGAGCCCCCGGGCTCGCTTTTCCGTGTGAAATTAATTAATAAGTTCATATTTTGCGAAAGAAATGGCTTTTAGCGCTGGGGATCGGACTTGTACGTTGCATCACACACGAACCTGTTTCCCCTCAACAGAACAGCAAGGCTGTTCTCGGTGTAAAATAGCAAGTTTGGGAGTTTTGCGCCGGTGGTTGTTGTTTAAAAAGGAAAACTCGTAGATTGGGAAGTTTAACTTAGTAGTAGAAGTAAAATGATCAATGTATGGGGGGCAATCGAAGGGGGTTTGCTGCGGCGGCGCCGATCACTCGCTACTGCACTGGGGAGTGTATGTACGGGGCAGCTCCGGGGAGAGCAGACAACGGCGGTGGTCCAAAAGGTTTTTGCACTTGGCGAAGGAGCGTTGTTTTGATTGCGTTTTGAAAGTCTGCGGAGTTGCTGTGTTGGGAATTAGGCGGGAGGGCGAAATAGGAGTGGCTTCTGCGTTGGACCGGCACAACATGCGGGAGCGGAAACTGGCGGTTGCTGGTGCTGGGAGGCTGTGAAGCCGCTGCAACCCTTCGGCAGTTTAAAGAGACGCGGCGCGGCGAATTGCGTCTGCACTCAACTTCGCAAAACTTGCAAGAAGTGCCCCACGGGGTGTTCGAGACTCGGAGGCTCGGATCGACCGGCGTGGCGCGCAGCAGCGCAGCGCGGGGAAAGCGGAAAGCCGCGGCGAAGGCGCGGGCCGTCTGAAGCGGTCGAGTCCGCGCGGAAGAGGACGGGAGGGGCGGCGATCCCCACAGGCGGCGCGGGCTGGACCGGACTTGGGAGAAAAAGATGCACTGGCAGCTGGAGGCGACATCGGAAGGCAGCGTCAGCTTCGAGCCCGCGTCCAGCGACCCCTCCGCGTCTCTGCGAACCTCCAAGAGCTCTTCTTCGCAGCTGCGGGCTCTGGACGGGAGTCTGTCGGGGGCCCCGCGGCGGGCGCAGCGGCCGCCGCAGCAGGAGCCGGCGTCGCGGAGGCGGCGGTTCCTGCTGCCCGCGGCCTTCCTGGCGCTGGCGAGTTTCCTGCTGCTGGCGCTGAACCTGAAGATCCCGCAGCTGTCTGCGCGGCGTTCGGGGGCGGCGGCGGAGTCGCTGGCGGAGGGCCCCGCGGGGGCCCCCTTGGGGG